>NC_088782.1:80897081-80904501 GCF_958450345.1 Calliphora vicina | reverse complement strand
ATTGATCTGTCATTCAAAAATGCCACAGCGAACCCCACTCGAACTAAATGGAATACACGAAAGATAGATAAGGAAAACTGCGTTGAAAAGCTGATGGATATCAAATCCAGAACATGGCCTAGTGACAACTTAAATGTAGATATCGCTGCCGGACGACTTACCGACATCCTCACAGAGATATGTAATGCTGGAATGAAAAAGAATAAAATAGTTGGTCGAGTTCGAAAACATGCCTACTGGTGGAATCAAGAAATCGCATGTTTCAGAAGAGAATGTCACAAGGCAAAACGAGTAGCTACACGAAGGAAAGGTGATCCAGTAACAATGGAATTGTATAGAAGAGCTAGGAAAAATCTCAGAGTTGCTATCAGAAACTCTAAGAAAAAGGCTTGGGACTCACTATGCGAGGAAGTAAATAAAGACCCATGGGGCCTTCCGTATCGAATAATAATGAAGAAGACGGGAAACAGATGCAAAATACCTGGTATAACAGATCCAAGTTGGGCATACACTATAGTGAGCACACTTTTCCCCCAAACGGAAAGAACCAGGAGGAACTTACCTACATTGCAATGCGCAAATAACTACGATCTTTTCTCTCGCAATGAAATAATTGATACATGCCACACTTTGAAGAAATGCAAAGCACCAGGACCAGATGGGATCCCAAATGAAATCATAGCTATAGTCTGTGAGCACTGGCCGGATATATTTATGGATACATTTAACATTTGTCTCAAAGAAGGAGTTTTTCCAAAACTTTGGAAAAAACAATATCTTGTGCTGTTGCGCAAAGGCAACAAACCATTAGAAAATCCATCTTCATACAGACCCCTATGCCTTTTGGACACTTGTGGAAAGTTTTTGGAGAAATTGATATTAAATAGACTTGTGATGGAAATAAACGAAAAAGGAGGTTTCTCACATATGCAGTTTGGATTCGTGAAAGGTAAATCCACTGTAGGAGCCATCCGTGAGGTGGTAAATACTGCAAAGGAAGCTTTTGAGCACTTGCGATTTTGCTCCATCGTCACCCTGGACATCAAGAACGCATTCAACTCTGCAAACTGGAATGTAATTCGACAAACAATGCGAGAGCGAAATTTCTCAGAATATTTGGTAAAAATGGTTGATAATTATCTGGAAGATAGAATCCTTGAATATGATACTGAAGATGGAATAAAAAGCTACGAAGTGACAGCTGGCGTCCCCCAAGGTTCCATACTGGGTCCTTTTCTATGGAATCTAATGTACGACGGATTGTTGAAACTGAATCTACCAAATGGATCACGACTAGTTGGATATGCAGATGACGTAGCCCTAGTAGTAGATCAACCTTCTGTACCCTTGATCGAAATAGTAACAAACGACTGCTTAGGAAGAGTAAATATGTGGTTAAGAACAAAAAATTTAACACTTGCCGCGAACAAAACTGAGGCGATTCTTGTGACCAAACGAAGATCTTTTGAATACCCGAAACTGAGAGTGGATGGATATCAGATTACTATGAGTAGGACTTTGAAATACCTGGGTGTAATCCTAGACAGCAGACTATCTTTTGAGCCACATATAAGAATGGTAACTGAGAAAGCCTTAGGAACTGCATCAAAACTGTCAAGAATAATGCCAAATATTAAAGGCCCAGGACAAACTACCAGACGACTAATTGCTACAGTAGCATATTCACAGGTTCTATATGCAGCTCCTGTTATGAGTGCGACTGTCTCAAGTAGCAAAAAACTCAGAACCATCCTAGAAAAGGTGCACAGGACATGCACAATACGAGTAACATCAGCATACCGAACCATATCTACTGCAGCTGTGTCCGTTCTCGCTGGTGTGCCACCGATTGATCTGCTACTAAATGAAAGGAAGGAAATATACGATGAACGAGTGTCTGTCACACAAACCGTCGGTAACCATAGGAGCGAAATAATCCGTATAAAAAAGGCTGCAAGAGAAAATCTTCTCGAAACGTGGCAAAGACAATGGGATGAAACAAATAAAGGAAGATGGACCCACGTTCTCATTCCCAATGTAAAAATTTGGATGAACAGGAAGCATGGGGAACTAAATTTTTACCTGACGCAAATATTCAGTGGACATGGCAACTTTGGTAGCTACCTGCAAAGATTCCGGATAAGACAATCCGCAATATGCGAAATCTGTAACGAATGCGAGGATAACGTCGAACACACAGCTCTGAAATGCATCTCCTGGAGCAGCAGGCGGAACATCCTACCTGGTATGTTTGAGAACATGACCATAGCACAAATGATAGACTTAATGTTAACAAGAAGAGGGAATTGGTGGAAATACTCCCACTTTATTGAGGAAATTATGATTGAGAAGACTAAATGCCAACAAATACAAGTGCCGAACCCCTAATCGCATACAAATGTATGTGGACGGGGGACTAGGAAAACGATGATGACTGCGGTGCAGTAAATGAACACCATCCCGAAGTAATGCGGGAGCGGTCCCGGGGTGGTGGTTCCAGTGTAGGACCACTAGATGATAGTGCGCTATCACTACGTCCATAAAAAAAAAAAAAAGATAGATAGATAGATAGATAGATAGATAGATAGATAGATAGATAGATAGATAGATAGATAGATAGATAGATAGATAGATAGATAGATAGATAGATAGATAGATAGATAGATAGATAGATAGATAGATAGATAGATAGATAGATAGATAGATAGATAGATAGATAGATAGATAGATAGATAGATAGATAGATAGATAGATAGATAGATAGATAGATAGATAGATAGATAGATAGATAGATAGATAGATAGATAGATAGATAGATAGATAGATAGATAGATAGATAGATAGATAGATAGATAGATAGATAGATAGATAGATAGATAGATAGATAGATAGATAGATAGATAGATAGATAGATAGATAGATAGATAGATAGATAGATAGATAGATAGATAGATAGATAGATAGATAGATAGATAGATAGATAGATAGATAGATAGATAGATAGATAGATAGATAGATAGATAGATAGATAGATAGATAGATAGATAGATAGATAGATAGATAGATAGATAGATAGATAGATAGATAGATAGATAGATAGATAGATAGATAGATAGATAGATAGATAGATAGATAGATAGATAGATAGATAGATAGATAGATAGATAGATAGATAGATAGATAGATAGATAGATAGATAGATAGATAGATAGATAGATAGATAGATAGATAGATAGATAGATAGATAGATAGATAGATAGATAGATAGATAGATAGATAGATAGATAGATAGATAGATAGATAGATAGATAGATAGATAGATAGATAGATAGATAGATAGATAGATAGATAGATAGATAGATAGATAGATAGATAGATAGATAGATAGATAGATAGATAGATAGATAGATAGATAGATAGATAGATAGATAGATAGATAGATAGATAGATAGATAGATAGATAGATAGATAGATAGATAGATAGATAGATAGATAGATAGATAGATAGATAGATAGATAGATAGATAGATAGATAGATAGATAGATAGATAGATAGATAGATAGATAGATAGATAGATAGATAGATAGATAGATAGATAGATAGATAGATAGATAGATAGATAGATAGATAGATAGATAGATAGATAGATAGATAGATAGATAGATAGATAGATAGATAGATAGATAGATAGATAGATAGATAGATAGATAGATAGATAGATAGATAGATAGATAGATAGATAGATAGATAGATAGATAGATAGATAGATAGATAGATAGATAGATAGATAGATAGATAGATAGATAGATAGATAGATAGATAGATAGATAGATAGATAGATAGATAGATAGATAGATAGATAGATAGATAGATAGATAGATAGATAGATAGATAGATAGATAGATAGATAGATAGATAGATAGATAGATAGATAGATAGATAGATAGATAGATAGATAGATAGATAGATAGATAGATAGATAGATAGATAGATAGATAGATAGATAGATAGATAGATAGATAGATAGATAGATAGATAGATAGATAGATAGATAGATAGATAGATAGATAGATAGATAGATAGATAGATAGATAGATAGATAGATAGATAGATAGATAGATAGATAGATAGATAGATAGATAGATAGATAGATAGATAGATAGATAGATAGATAGATAGATAGATAGATAGATAGATAGATAGATAGATAGATAGATAGATAGATAGATAGATAGATAGATAGATAGATAGATAGATAGATAGATAGATAGATAGATAGATAGATAGATAGATAGATAGATAGATAGATAGATAGATAGATAGATAGATAGATAGATAGATAGATAGATAGATAGATAGATAGATAGATAGATAGATAGATAGATAGATAGATAGATAGATAGATAGATAGATAGATAGATAGATAGATAGATAGATAGATAGATAGATAGATAGATAGATAGATAGATAGATAGATAGATAGATAGATAGATAGATAGATAGATAGATAGATAGATAGATAGATAGATAGATAGATAGATAGATAGATAGATAGATAGATAGATAGATAGATAGATAGATAGATAGATAGATAGATAGATAGATAGATAGATAGATAGATAGATAGATAGATAGATAGATAGATAGATAGATAGATAGATAGATAGATAGATAGATAGATAGATAGATAGATAGATAGATAGATAGATAGATAGATAGATAGATAGATAGATAGATAGATAGATAGATAGATAGATAGATAGATAGATAGATAGATAGATAGATAGATAGATAGATAGATAGATAGATAGATAGATAGATAGATAGATAGATAGATAGATAGATAGATAGATAGATAGATAGATAGATAGATAGATAGATAGATAGATAGATAGATAGATAGATAGATAGATAGATAGATAGATAGATAGATAGATAGATAGATAGATAGATAGATAGATAGATAGATAGATAGATAGATAGATAGATAGATAGATAGATAGATAGATAGATAGATAGATAGATAGATAGATAGATAGATAGATAGATAGATAGATAGATAGATAGATAGATAGATAGATAGATAGATAGATAGATAGATAGATAGATAGATAGATAGATAGATAGATAGATAGATAGATAGATAGATAGATAGATAGATAGATAGATAGATAGATAGATAGATAGATAGATAGATAGATAGATAGATAGATAGATAGATAGATAGATAGATAGATAGATAGATAGATAGATAGATAGATAGATAGATAGATAGATAGATAGATAGATAGATAGATAGATAGATAGATAGATAGATAGATAGATAGATAGATAGATAGATAGATAGATAGATAGATAGATAGATAGATAGATAGATAGATAGATAGATAGATAGATAGATAGATAGATAGATAGATAGATAGATAGATAGATAGATAGATAGATAGATAGATAGATAGATAGATAGATAGATAGATAGATAGATAGATAGATAGATAGATAGATAGATAGATAGATAGATAGATAGATAGATAGATAGATAGATAGATAGATAGATAGATAGATAGATAGATAGATAGATAGATAGATAGATAGATAGATAGATAGATAGATAGATAGATAGATAGATAGATAGATAGATAGATAGATAGATAGATAGATAGATAGATAGATAGATAGATAGATAGATAGATAGATAGATAGATAGATAGATAGATAGATAGATAGATAGATAGATAGATAGATAGATAGATAGATAGATAGATAGATAGATAGATAGATAGATAGATAGATAGATAGATAGATAGATAGATAGATAGATAGATAGATAGATAGATAGATAGATAGATAGATAGATAGATAGATAGATAGATAGATAGATAGATAGATAGATAGATAGATAGATAGATAGATAGATAGATAGATAGATAGATAGATAGATAGATAGATAGATAGATAGATAGATAGATAGATAGATAGATAGATAGATAGATAGATAGATAGATAGATAGATAGATAGATAGATAGATAGATAGATAGATAGATAGATAGATAGATAGATAGATAGATAGATAGATAGATAGATAGATAGATAGATAGATAGATAGATAGATAGATAGATAGATAGATAGATAGATAGATAGATAGATAGATAGATAGATAGATAGATAGATAGATAGATAGATAGATAGATAGATAGATAGATAGATAGATAGATAGATAGATAGATAGATAGATAGATAGATAGATAGATAGATAGATAGATAGATAGATAGATAGATAGATAGATAGATAGATAGATAGATAGATAGATAGATAGATAGATAGATAGATAGATAGATAGATAGATAGATAGATAGATAGATAGATAGATAGATAGATAGATAGATAGATAGATAGATAGATAGATAGATAGATAGATAGATAGATAGATAGATAGATAGATAGATAGATAGATAGATAGATAGATAGATAGATAGATAGATAGATAGATAGATAGATAGATAGATAGATAGATAGATAGATAGATAGATAGATAGATAGATAGATAGATAGATAGATAGATAGATAGATAGATAGATAGATAGATAGATAGATAGATAGATAGATAGATAGATAGATAGATAGATAGATAGATAGATAGATAGATAGATAGATAGATAGATAGATAGATAGATAGATAGATAGATAGATAGATAGATAGATAGATAGATAGATAGATAGATAGATAGATAGATAGATAGATAGATAGATAGATAGATAGATAGATAGATAGATAGATAGATAGATAGATAGATAGATAGATAGATAGATAGATAGATAGATAGATAGATAGATAGATAGATAGATAGATAGATAGATAGATAGATAGATGATAGATAGATAGATAGATAGATAGATAGATAGATAGATAGATAGATAGATAGATAGATAGATAGATAGATAGATAGATAGATAGATAGATAGATAGATAGATAGATAGATAGATAGATAGATAGATAGATAGATAGATAGATAGATAGATAGATAGATAGATAGATAGATAGATAGATAGATAGATAGATAGATAGATAGATAGATAGATAGATAGATAGATAGATAGATAGATAGATAGATAGATAGATAGATAGATAGATAGATAGATAGATAGATAGATAGATAGATAGATAGATAGATAGATAGATAGATAGATAGATAGATAGATAGATAGATAGATAGATAGATAGATAGATAGATAGATAGATAGATAGATAGATAGATAGATAGATAGATAGATAGATAGATAGATAGATAGATAGATAGATAGATAGATAGATAGATAGATAGATAGATAGATAGATAGATAGATAGATAGATAGATAGATAGATAGATAGATAGATAGATAGATAGATAGATAGATAGATAGATAGATAGATAGA